>NW_021604794.1:52428-91551 GCF_004785775.1 Grammomys surdaster
AGGGAGGTGGGTGGGTGGGTGGGTGGGTGGCAAAGAGGACAGAATATCTGAAAAGGAAGCATTATGTCACCTTCTGTGAGGAAGAAAAGACTCTTTCCCCCATCAGCATTAGAAGGCACACTAGCCTCGAGGGGTTGCTGGGAAATGGCCCATAACACGACCAGTGAGGTCAGTAGAAAAATCCACCTGGAAGCACTGGGTTTCCCCGTAGCTTTGTCCCTCAACAGACAACATTACTTTCCAAGTAGCAGATGCCAAGCTCATTAGCTACATCTATTTTAGGGCTTTTGGGAGCCATCAAAGCACGCCCATCTGCAACACATATTTGATTTTCTGTCTTGGTAATGAGACAAGACTATTTCATTTCCCTCTATGAGTGGAACCCATTCTGCCCAAGCCAAACCCGTGTCCCTGGAAGCTCTGAGCGTTTTTAGTCTCCTTCTGGATCTCCACTAATTCTCTTTTGCCATCGCTTTGGCAGGCCCCTCATGGGACATCAGTTGATACAGTCTGAGCTTTGCTCATAGTCTCACATCTAGAGACTATGTCACAGACTTCTTAGCAACCACAGGAGTGTTCATCAGCTCCGTGACCTTTTGGCCTAATGAAGTCAAATCCCCCTAGGGCTGGAAACGAATCCCACTGCCTCTCTCTCTCTCTCTCTCTCGTCTTTGGGGGATGAACGTACCTTTCCTTTTGGGCTTTTCTTGTTGGCGGGGTATAAAAAGATCCCTCCGTACACCAGAGTGCGGTGAACGTCAGCTACCATGGATCCCACATACCGGGCACCAAAGGGAGCTGAACCATCCTACAAGGTTAACATGAGCAAAAGATCAGGGTGGCGGAAGGTAAGAGGCATACTCTTCATATCCTGATGCTTACTCTGCTCCACAGCCACTTACCAAGGGTCTTACAAATCCTCACTTCGATCTGGGATAAGACATGAAGTGAAAATCCCATTCCAGAGAAGAAGGGAAGTTATGGGGACAAGGCCTACTAAGTATCTCTCCCAGTGGGTCATGTCCGGGCAGTAGCTTCCAAGGAGAGTGGTTCTGGCTATGGGGTTGGAACAGGCAATATGAAAATTTTAACTTGAAGGTTGACCAAGATCTTATCAAGCTAAAGAACTGGGCAGGTGAAAGGCTGTATGTTTTGTGGGAGAAGACTTGCTACAAGCCAGGACTTAATAGCAGAGAGGTAAGGGCTGTTGCCACAGGGCCTGCTGGCATGCATGTGTGTGGAGGATTGTGCTTGGGAAAGGAGAGAAATTCATACTAGAGAGGAAGCCTGGGGGCTAGCTCTGAGGACCCTGAATGCCATGTTAACATGTGGAATGCATCCTCAGAAAAGATTATCAACAGTAAGGCAGAATCAGACACCCCTGTAGAGGCCCCGGACATATCGGCATTTTTTATCTTCATATTCATTAGTGACCTCTGTAGTGAGACACCAAGTAGATGCTGTCCATTGTGTGTGTGTGTCTGTCCGTCAGTCTGTATATGTGTGTCTCTGTGTTCGTGCATGTGTGTGCGCGTGTGTGTGTGAGTGTGTTATGTGTGTGTGCATGTGTGTGCGTGTGCGTACTCGTGTGCATATCTGCACACATTTGTGTGTGCACACACGTGTGTGCATGCGTGTGTGAGTGTGTTAGGTGTGTGTGTGCATGTGTGTGCGTGTGCATGTGTGCATGCTCGTGTGCATATCTGCACACATGTGTGTGTGCACACACATGTGTGCGTGCGCGTGTGAGTGTGTTAGGTGTGTGTGTGTGCGAATGCATGTGTGCGCGTTGTGTTTGGTGGTGTGCATGCAGGTGTGTATGCATGTTTCTATGTGCAAGGGGTTATGGGAATGTAATTGCGTGTGAGAGCAATAGATTGAGGTCTAGTGTCTTCTGTCATCACTCTCCACCTTAGATACTGAGACAGGGTTTTTCACATAAACCCAAAGCTTGATGATTTGGTGATCCTAGTTGACTGCTCGCTCAGGAGATCCCCACACTGATATTATGGGCAGACCTCCCGAAAGCTGGGCCCAGGGGACCAATCTCCTTTCCCCATGCTTGTGAAGCACACAGTTTACCCACTGAGCCGTCTCCGCTGCCTGACACTGATCATCGTGATACAACAAACAGAAACCCACCAAGCCCTAGGCCTGAAGGTATAGACCTCACATAGTAGGTGCTTGGGGGCCAGAGGCCCCCAAATAGGAATGTTTTATTGTTGTAAAGGAGCTCATCTGGTTGACGTTATTATCCAGATTTTGATATGCTGAGAGATAATAATGAAATAGTACTCGGGTTTTGATGTCTCTGAGCAAGCTTTCTAGGCCCGGCATCTAGGGCTCGATGGTTCCCACCTTTCTCTCCTTCATCTCTAGGATAAAATTCACATCAGTAGATTTTCTCATAAAGAGAGAAGTCTAGACCCTTCTCAATGACAAGTGTCCCTTCTGCTTTCAAGAACACTACTCCCAGGGCTGAATACCCTACCAGTCCCACCTGCCATCTCACTTACCTGGGGGAACTTCTTCCTCTGGATATACTCATTGATGGCAGGGTCAAAGTCCTTGGCATAGCCCTCGTTAATGCTGTAGATGTTACCTTTCTTCTTGATCTTCACATCCTTGTCCACCATAATGAATTCTCCAATGGACTTTGAAACAAGGGAGAAAGGTAGATAGGTGACCAGTAAGCTCCCCTGGGCATGATCAGAGCATGGGACATGACCACACCTCATCCCAGCGCACAGTGACTGCAGCCGAGGGCTCCAGTGGTGAGAAGAAGAACAGAGAGAGTAAGAGAGTGCCAATGTCATCAGGGCAATACAGGATTTAAGACTGCAAATGATTTCCACAAGCCCAGACATGGGAGAGCACAACTCTTATCCCAATACAAGAGAGGTTGAGGCAAGAGGATGAGGAGTGTAGAGCCAACCTGAGCTACATTTTGAGACCCTGCCTCCAAAATCAGAGATGGGGGAGGAATCCTTGAGGCCCCACCCCTCCATGAAAGACAATTGTCAGTTAATGTTCCTAGGGCCATTTTACTCATTGTCATGGTCATTGATAAGTTGCCCATACAAGCAACCCTGTTTAAGCTCACACACATACACACGCACACGCACGCGCACACACATGCACACAAGACATGAAAGTAGGAGAGGACTGGCTAGCAAGGGAAAGAGAGAATCTAGGGGATGAAACTGACCAAAATCATTATATACATGTATGAAGTAAAAAAATGAAAAAAAAGAAAAGGAAAGAAAAGAAAAGAAAAGAAAAAAGAAAAATCCGCTAAGACACAGGAATGGAAGGAGTATGTGAAATAGAAAAGTGGGGCTGTGCTAACAATAAATGAATGAATTCATGCATGCATGCATGCATGCATAAATAAATAAATAAATAAATAAATAAATAAATAAATAGATGTGAGAATAAGACTCATTCCCGGAGCTACAAAGGGGTGTTGAGGCTAGGGAAGGCTGAGGAGGAGGAGTGGGAACTAACAAGGTCACAGAGTCCATCACTGCAAGTGAGTCTTTGTTTTTGTTTTTTTTTTTTTTTTTACTTTTGCACCTTCTGTTTTCCATTTCTAAAAACCTGGGCCACAAACTTACAGGGATATTTTTGTATGGTCAGGAAGACAAAATAAATATCTCCACTTCAAACATCTGAAAAAGGAAAACTGTCTCACAGCAAGCAGCTGGGGCTGCCTGCAGAGCTCAGACACCCGCGCTCCCCGGGCAGCCTCTTGGTACCCAGCCTGAGTACCCAGTAGGTGAAGGGGAGTCTCCTACATATGAAGACAGGAGCTATAAAAGCTCATTGAAAATGGAAGCCTGCTAGAAACCCACTTGTAGCCACAAGTGGGTCTCGGCCATCAGCTTGTCCTTGCAGGGGAGACACAAAGAAGAGAAAGGCACTTGGCATCTCCCTGGGGTAGCCTTGCCTCCAAAGAGAGCAAGCAAATGGGTTCAACTCAGAAGATGTCCTGGCAGTCAGCAAGGGAGCATTCCAGCTGCTGCACTGATCCAGCAAACATCTGTATCTGGAGAGGGAGGGAGGCTCCCAAATACCCAGAAACCCACCCGATCACAAGTCTATATGCAATCAATTGGCAGTCAAGAGTCTAAATTTTTTTCCCAAATGTCTGTCAACTCAAAAGTAAGAGAGAGGGCACCAGGAGTTCATTGGAGGGACTGGACAATCTGGACAGGTGATACTTTGGCAAACATTACTGCTTTCAGAAGCTGTACCCTTCTCTCAGATTAAAGATTAAAGGTCCAGGGCTCGGGACCTGCCCTGTTTTCCCCTGCCGCCTTATGCAGAGATTTTTGTCTTGTGTGCCACCCTCCTCTCCAGTCTCAGTTTATTAATTAAGTGCCCCTTGCTCCCAGGAAGGTGAAAGTGCTGTTTTGTTAAGCATGCACAGATCAAGGGTAGAGACCATGCTCTGATTTACAGCAGTTTGCCACACCCCAAGCAATCTCTAATAGGCCTCTCTCACAGAGGACACCTGCTGTACTTTGTACCTTGTGTGTATGGTTTTTGTTGTTTTGTTGTTTTCTTCTTTTCTTTTTAAGGAAGAAGAACAAGAGAAGGGAGCCTGAGAGATGGTTCAGCACATGCTACTCTTTCAGAGGACTTGGGGTCAGTTCTCAACACCCAGGTTGGGTGGCGCACACACACACACACACACACCCCAGGTCCAAGCTCAAAGGTACTAGCTAAGCACTCAGCCTGAGAGATGTCTCACCGGGTCCAGCATGAAGCAGTTGACACCGCAGTCCATGGCAAGGACCAACATGGTGGCGCTGCCATAGAGTGCATAGCCGGCTGCCACCAGGTCTCGGCCTGGCTGCAGAGCATCCTTCTCTGAAGGCTCACCAGCTGTTTTCTAAAGCAGAAGAGGAAACAAAGACATGTTTTCAGTTTGTTTCATGGTCCTTTTTTTCCAGCTCAGCCATCAACAGGATGCATGGCGGTGTATTCCCTAACACAATGGTTCTCAATCTTCCTCACATGATGACCCATTAATAACAGTTCATTTGTGACACCCCCAACCACAAAATTATTTCTGTTGCTGCTTCATAAATGTACTTTTTCTCCTGTTGTGAATCATAATGTAAATATCTGATATGCAACCCCCCAAGAGTCAGGACCCACTGTTTGAGAACCACTGTTTTCATGAACAGATACTGATACCCCAGGTGTTGCCTCCCTCCACACACTGGCAGCGTTCTGATTGCAATAAGCTTCCTGAAGGGCCCCAGCACCCTGTGTCAGGATCTTTCTTTCCAGTCAACAGCCTCTTAACATCTTCCTAATTTGATGTTCCCTCGTGTCTCCATTATCACTTCCAAAAAGCAACACAGATTCTCGACAGCTCCATAAACGTAACCTGATTACAGGCCCACAGCACCTTTCACCTGCCTTTTCCACCTTTATTTAAACGGATTAGCAGAGGGCTGCAGGGCCGAGCAGAGCGTCTCATGAGAAAATTGCTTCTGTGGGCTGTTGTCAGTTGAAACACACTCTCACTGAGCAGTACGGTCAGTTATTCCCACGGCAAAGAAATTCTCAGAAATGTAGTTTGTAGCATCTCTCTGGAGTCATCAGAGGACAAGCTAGATGCTGCTGACATTTTCTCCCATAACCCAGAGTAAGAGCACTTTTTAAAGCTGGTCTCACAGAACCTGAGAGGGAACGGAGGTTACCAGAGGCTGGGGGAGGAAAAGAAAATTTGTTTTTCTTTTTCTTTTTTTTTTTTTTGTTTCGTGTGTTTGTGTGTGTGTGTGTGTGTGTTAGTTGGTTTCCTTAAGGCTTTTTTTTCTCACAAGGGCAAGCAACCATTCCTTTTACAGTTCCATTCTTGGTTATGGGAACTGAATATTTTTGGTTCTGCCAATTACTAGAGGAAGACTAGACTAAGAGGGAGGTGGGTCATCTCAAGTGAGAAGACTTGTTTGGCGCTGTTCTCTGTGTTGTGTGAAAAGGACTTTTGAAAAAAAGCTTTCAGCTTAAAGAAGAAAACAGTGGGGCAGGTCGGGCTGGTTTGGGAAGGTTGTCACAATGTCTGCCTTGTCGTCTTTTGTAAAAGAGGGAGATAGCTGAAAGAGGGGAATGGCCTCTCTGTCCACCAGCATTCTACCACTGTATCTTAGCAGTTTTGTGGATCTTTCTTGAGCAGTATATGCAGGGCAATGAAGCTTTGCTGCAAATCTATTCAAGCCCCCACAACTTTATGCTCCATGCTTATTTTCTGATCAAAGACAGGGGCTTTGTACACTTTACCTTACTTCACTTTACCTTTCTGTAAATGCCAAAAATGGTTCCAATGGACACAAGGCAGTCGATGTTGGATGAGCCATCGAGGGGATCAAAACAGACAACATATTTTCCCTGGGCAAAGAAAACAGAAGGCAAACAAGGTATGCGTTGAATGGACTCTAAAGGACAAGGTGAGAAAAATGGTCTTATTTATTTATATTATGTCGGGGAGTATGAGAAGATGGATGAACAGACAGACAGACAGGGAGAGAAAATATCATTTAGAATAGAAAGTAGAGGGTGATAGAAGACAGATAGTTAAATCATTGCTTCCTATGCCACGGATATAACTGAATCATATTTGGTTTGAGAGTGTCCTGGCAGCCCCAAAGGAAAGAAGCGGAAACAGAATTAGTTATTTTTTTTTCTCTTACTTTTAAGGCCTCAGGGTATGAGAAGCCATTCTTAGCACTTAGGTTTGTAAGACATCGGTCACTCACATTTGGTAGAGGCTTACTTGTAGAGAGACCCTCTGATAAGCATCACCCGTCAATAGAGAAGCCGATGGCCAATGAGCTGAGGCAGGAAACAGAAGGTGGGAAACTGGCAGGAAGAAAGAGGATTCTGGGAAATAGTAAGGGATAAAAGAGAGCTGAGGGGAAATCTGGGAGGGACAAGAAGGGAGACGGACCGAGGAGATGGACATAGTCAGGCAGATGAATCAGCAGGTAGATGAATTCAGAGAGACACTAAGGGAGACAGAGAGACACTGGGGGAAGACACAGAGGGAGACACTGAGGAGACAAGAAGGAAAAAGTGGTCTAGGGCTGAAGGAGAGGTAACCAACCAAGTTGTGGACATAGAGTAATTTAAATAGTTAAATAAGTTATCAGTTAGTCAGGGAATGAGCCAAAGCTTACAGCCTAGGCATTTATTAATAAATATTTAATCCCAGAATCATCATTTCCAGGAACAGGAATTGGGAGAGGAAACAATGGATTATTAAAATTATTGTTAGAAATGGCGCTCCATATTAGGCACCATTTATTTTTTTATACCGTGATCTTATTTATTTATTTATTTATTTATTTATTTATTTATTTATGTGAGTACACTGTTGCTATTTTCAGATACAGCAGAAGAGGGCATCAGATCCCATTACAGATGGTTGTGAGCCACCATGTGGTTGCAGGGAGTTGAACTCAGGACCCTCTGGAAGAGCAGTCAGTGCTCTTAACCGCTGAGCCATCTCTCCAGCCCCCATTAGGCACCATTTGTAAGCATATTCTATACGCTTTCCTTCCCAGACTCTGTGATTAATTGGTTATTGTTAAATCCCTTGGCAGTAAGCTTTAGCTCATTCCCTGACTAGCTCGTGACTTAGATAACCCATTTAAACTATTCTATGTCTACCATGTGGTTGGTTACCTCTCCTTCAGTCCCGGCCCGCGTCTTCCTTCTTGTCTCCCTGGGTTCATTTATCTGCTTGCTTATGTCTCCCCAGTCCATCTCCTGTCTCATCTCTCTCGGCTTTCCCAGCAGCTCTTTTATCTCTCAACTATTTCCCAGAATCCTCTCTTCCTGCCAGTGTCCCACCTCCTATTTCCTGCCTCAGCTCCTTGGCCACCCGCTCTTTTATAGACTCTCTCTATGGATACTTTAGACTGTCATGCATAGATTTCTCAACAAAACCCCTGCTGTGACTCCTGAAGGAAATGGCCCCCTGCTGTGGCGGCACTCGGGCTGGCCAGCTCCAGCTCATGAGCGCTCCGGTGATCAGGCTCTTCCGAGCTCTGTCAGTGACATCCCATTGACAGCGTGCAGGCAGGCCAGACCGAACATTTATGCCACAACGTTCGCTAAGTTCAACAAATTGGAGACATTTTTCAGGGGAGTCAGTTTACCAGCTCATCACTGGGACATTCCCACCTCCGGTTCAGCCTCTTTAGTTGTGGAGGGGTATTTAACGCTCTCCCAGAGTCAGGGGACTCCCTCATTGCCTGTTCTTTAACAAGTCATTTCCATGGATGCAGGAAACTGTAGACTGGAAAATGAGGCAGCAGCCACTGTGATGGCATTGTCACCTCGGGGTGGAGGGAGTAGGGGGCAGAGGGCAGTGCTGGAGAATTGGCCGACACTTCCGAGAAGATCGGGGACTTCTGTGGCATGTACTGATGTTTTTACAAGGGCTGTTGAGCAGGTCACTTTGGGCTGGCTTCTGCCCCTTACTAAGGTCAACATGAGCTGGACATTTAATCTCATTTTCTTTCATAGTTGTACTCCTCCATGCCCTCAATCCCCAGCAGTTGCCCCATCCTCCCCCAGCATGTTTATCATTGAGTCCTACAGCATGCTGGTGTGGGGCTAGATGCTGGGACATACAGACTATTGCTTGTTCTCTGCCCTCACCAGGCAATCTGAGTACCAAAGAATCCCAGTGCCTGAGCCTGGGATAGAAAAATGGAGGTGGCTCAGCTTGGCGGTGGGTCTAACACAAAGGCTGGAGACTGGTCATAATGAACAGGCAAGTACCAGAAGCCAGGCTTTAACGATCCCAGCAGTGATGGAGACACACCCCGGAGAGATGGGGAGAGCAGGATCAATGGAACCTCTGGGACCACAGTAAGAGGAAAGGTTTGGGATAGGATGGTGGGAAGACAGAACAGAGAGAGAACTTGGTAATCACTGGAAATCTAGCTTAGAGAAGTGAATAAAATCTTCCTCGAAGTTGAGAAGAAAAATGACCACATGCAAGCCTTCAGAGGTGTGAACACAGACCCACCCTCTTATCAGGCTCTATTATGATGGCATCTGAATCTTCTTCAGACACGAGAACACAGGTAGAGTAGGACGACTTCAGCATATTGATCACAAAGTTATTGGAAAGTATGTCCAGCTTCTTCACTTGATCCCCAGTCACATTGGTTGAGCCAGCGATACCATAGCTAGAGGTAAGAAAAAAACAGAAAATGAGCCAAGGCCACCAGAACCTCGCCGAGAGCAACCGCGGATGGATCTGGAAGGAAGGAAAACAGACATGCCAGGCGAACCTGGTTCAGTACGTCGGTCATTGCAGAATTCCCAGAACCCAAGATGTTCATCCAGAATGCAGCCTGTTCTGTTTGAATGGAGGGGAAGCAGGTGATCACCGATGAAGGTTGAAGAAAGACACAGGAAGGAGGCGCAGGACACAGAGTGGACGTGGGGGTTCAGCCGTAGAGCTGGGAGTGGATAGGGGCATGCTGGGACCCTGAGATATCTATTGTGTTTCCCAGGATCTGGTTGTCCTTGCTTCGGTGACTGATTCCTTCAACTGTCTTTTCTCTTTTTAGACGAGGCCTTATATAGCCCTTGCTGGCCTTGAACTCTCTATATAACAGAACATGACCTTGATCTTCTGATCCTCCTGCTTCCACCTCCACACCCAAACTACAGGAACTGAGGATGGGATCCAGGGCTCTGTGCACGTTACACAAGCACTCAACCAACTGAGCTACAGCCCCAGTCCCTTGCTTCAACTGCTGAGAACATACCCCCATCCCCCAAATCTAAACTGCTTCTGTATGGCTTGGCAAAGGACAGCCCAATATAGAAATGACCAAACAAGAGGCCCAGTTGTCTCATTTGTCAGCATCAACGACCGCAGTCGTTACTCTTTTCTAGACTGAAAAACAGCTTTCTGCCCTCTAGCCCCTCTAGCCCACAACCTGGTAGCCTGTCTCTGGCTTTGGGCCTCCTTCTGGACTCAGCTGTGAAGCCCACACTGGTGGAAAGGGTATCTGGACGCTTGCCGGGAATCACCATCCCTGGCGCTTCTCCTTCACAGGCCCCACACTGACAGCTTTTCTTCCTCTAGTTAGGAGTTGCTACCATCATGGCCACTGTTAAATCAGAAAGGGAACGGTACTGACAGGCGAAGACGGACCATAAAGATGCCAACGGCAAACCCTCAGCTCTGTGAATCCCTGGTCTCTGAGTCTCCCTCTCTTCCATGTGTGCACAGAGGGAATGGCAACTCCTGTGTGAGGCTGCCATTAGAAGAAAACAGGGGCGGGGGAGAGGGGAGGAGGAGAAGGAGGAGGAGGAGGAGGAGGAGGAGGAGGAGGAGGAGGAGGAGGAGGGGGAGGGGGAGAGAAGGAGAGAGAGAGAGAGAGAGAGAGAGAGAGAGAGAGAGAGAGAGAGAGAGAGAGAGAGAGAGAACTCAGCACAGCCCTTGGCACCTCAGGGATACAGATGGGAACAATTCTGAGGATCTTGAAAAGTTGGAGCAGAGTAGATGAAAAACCCAGGTAAAGAATGAGGATTTGAGCACTGCAGACGGGCACCTTGCTACAGTTTATCGAAATATGTGGAGAATCTGAAGCAGTGAGCTTCCAACGAGAGAGATGGAAGGTGCAAACACAGTATCAGAACCCTTTTGTCTGCATCACCTCGCTGGTGGATGACAATAGAGCGCCTGGGGTGAGACCAGAAGCCAGTGTAAGGGGGAGGGGCCAGCTCGCCACCTCCCACTGGGCCCCACCTCTTAAAGGTACCAGCACTCCTCAACACAACCCGCATACTGAGGGCTAGGCTCCTGGCACATGATCCCTTGAAACTTTCACCACAGCAAGGTGAGTTTGTGGAGAGAATGGACTTCCTTCCCGTGGGCCCTAGTCCCACCTGCTCCTGTTACTCCAGTGCATTCTACTTAAAAGTTCGAGCCTTCTTGAAATCTACAAATAACTTCCTGGGAACCTACTGTGCTAGGACAACATTGCTAAACAGGGCAGACCAGACCCCTGGCCTCAGGGAGCTTAATATTGCAGTGAGAAAAGACAAACAAGAAAATGGCTGTTTCCAAATGGGGGTGATAGGTGAGAGAGGGGCTGTGGGTGTCAGGTAGCAGGTGGGTAATTAATTTTGAGGGTCAGAAAAGCACTCAATGCCGGGCTTCCAGCTGCATGGAATTTAGAGTGGTTTGTTGGTTGTTTGGGTTGTTTTATTTTTTGTTCTTGGAAGAGAAGATACTTTAAATCCCTGAAGAAGCCTGAACCAGACAGCGGTGACTACAAAGCAAAGGTATTTAAGCAATTCAGAGGAGATAGTCCGTTTTTCCAGAAGAAAGGGGCTACGTGCTATATAAAAGTCTGTAGAAATAGCTTTTTAAACTTTTAACGTCTATCTCCCATGATGACTGGATCTTGAGATGTGGTAAAGCTGTGATCCACTCAGCAATTTTTTTTTTTTCTGAGCTTTCAGCTTCAGCATGTGAGAAGACTGTAAATAACGGGAGCCCTGGAGCTG
The DNA here is from genome assembly GCF_004785775.1 of Grammomys surdaster. Lineage (NCBI taxonomy): Eukaryota > Metazoa > Chordata > Mammalia > Rodentia > Muridae > Grammomys > Grammomys surdaster. The sequence goes on from NW_021604794.1 coordinate 63,985, forward strand.
TGCACCCTGCATTACAGTGGTGTCAGCAGAGGTGGCTTGATAGGTCAAGCCCATACTCTGCACTTGCTCCAGGATCTTAGAGGGCGTGACACTGGGGTCACAGAGGAGTCAGTGTGCAGGAAGCCAAGAGTCACAGAGGCTTGCTGCCTGTCCATGAAAAGATGCTTTCAGTACAAATAACACCCGGCAGGGTTGCTCCACTGTGCTGAGGTATCGGTCTCACCCAACACCTCCAGGACACCCATTCACCTTAGTGTGGTGGCCACCGGGTGACACTGCTCCTCCATCAGGAGCTCTTTTTGGTCCCCCAGTGAGGGTCTGCCTCTTCCAGAAACCTCTAAACACATAGGTGCACTGTACAACTTTTGTAGGACATGAAGTGTGAGGGTTTCCCGGAGCAAGCCCAGGTGCTTAGATACTCCATGAGAAAACACAACGACCTGACTTGAAGGTAGACACTGGGCTCAGGAGAGTACATGTCCAGTTCCCAGTCAATATACTGCTGTGGTCACAGGAGCAGTGAGTGTGTGGGTTGTAGCTGAGTTAAGTTTTGCCTCAGGGCCCAGAGCCTGAGCGATTCAGGCCTCTATTCCTTCCTACAGCATTACTCTGGCCAGTGAGGTTATGTCAGAGTAAGGCAGTCCTCGTCACACTCTAAGAGCCTCAGAAAGGCTGCTGTGGAGGAACAACTGGCCAGTGAAGGGCCAAAAGTCAAGGCTTTTGTAGGTTTGACAGAGGAAAAAAATAAATAATCCCTTAAAAATACTCTCAAGTGGGGCTGGAGTTCAGCAGTTGAGAGCATTGACTGCTCTTCCAGGGGTCCTGAGTTCAATTCCCAGAAACCACATGGTGGCTCACAACCATCTGTAATGGGATGTGTGTCTAAAGACAGTGACAATACACTCACATACATTAAATAAATAACTCTAAAAAATATTCTTAAGGGGCAGCAAGATGGCTCAGCAGGAAAATGTAATTTTTGCAAACACTGACAACCTGAGGAAAGAACTGACCTCTGCAAGCTGATCTCTATCTTTCATACTCATGCCAAACATGTACACGTGTGTAAACACATGCTAAATAAATAAGCCCTCAAGGAAGTAAAGTATTGAAGAACACATTGTATCAGCTACTTGCTAGTAGTTGTAGCACATTGTATCAGCTACTTGTTAGTAGTTGTAACTAAACTCCTGGAAGAAACAGTTTAAGAAGAAAGTTCAGCCCCTTGCTGCTTGGTACCACGTGCCATGGCCAGAACAGAACATCCTGGCAGCAGGATCCTGTGACTTTGAACTATGGGTCATGGGAATAGGGAGGAGAAGAGTGCCAGCTCTTAGCTGGCTTTGTTTCTGTCTACCTAGACCCTGGCCCACAGGATGGTGCCATCCACATTCCACTTGAGTTAACCTTTCTGGAAATGCTCTCCTCCGAACATTCAGAAACCCACATCACCAATCCTCCACGTTTCTAGATGCAGTTAGGCTGACACTGAAAATTGCCTGTCACTCAGATGTGGGGAGAGGGGGGCAGGAGAGGGCTGGAAGTGAGAACAGAGATCAGTGGGAAGCATCTCTGAGACTAGTGGGAAGTCTGGGACTGGGGAATCTATTGAAAGGTAGTAGCTGAAATTTCTACCAGAGGGGGATATAGACTGAAGTGGCCACCTCCTATAGCCAGGCGGTACTTCCAAAAGAGGGAGAGGAACAGCAATCTACACAAAACCTTCAACCCAAAATTTACCTTGTCTACAAGATGTGTAGGATAAAGATGGAACAAAAACTGAGGGAACAGCCAACCAATGACTGTCCCAACTTGAGACCCATCTCATGTGAGAGAACAACTCCAGACAGTATTAATGATAATCTGATATGCTTGCAGGCAGGAACCTAGCATAACTGCCTTCTGAGAGGCTTCATCCAATACCAGAAGGAAACAGATGCAGAGACCCACAGCCAAATATCAGGCAGAGCTCAGGGAGGTTTGTAGAAGACTGAGGGATGGGGTGAGTATATCAGAGGGGTCAAGGATACCACAAGAAGACCTATAGTGTCAACTAACCTGGGCCAATGGGGGCTCACAGAGCCTGGGCCACCAACCAGGGAACTAGACATAGCTCCCCTACACATTTGTAGCAACTGTGCAGCTTGGTGTTCATGTGGGACCCCTGACGAGTGGAGTGGGGGCTGTCTTGGTCTCTGTTCCCTCCATTGGATCCCCTTACCCCTACCTGGACTGCATAGTTGGGCCTCAGTGGGAAAGGATATGTCTAGTCCTATTAGAACTAGAAGTCCCAGGGTGAAGTGGTACCCAAGGGGTCTCCTCCTTCTCTTAGAAGGGGAGGGAACAATGGGGGTAGAAATCTATAAGGGTGGGATTGGGAGGAGAGGAGGGAGAGGGGCCGTGATAGGGATGTAAAGTGAATAACAGTTAAAAAAATTATTGGAAAAAGAAAAAAAAATGTTCATCACACACATGGAGTTTATCTTCTCCACACATTTCTAGATCTGCACCAACACCCCTTCCCCAGGAACCATTAGTCTCTGCAGGGGCTTGGTCATCCTACCTCAAGCCTTGAAGGGTCGAGAAGCAGGGGTCTCCACGACACATGTGGCTCTTGGAGCCTGTCTGACCCACTGAACCAGGATTTAGAGAAGGAATTGGCTGTGACCTCTCAAGCCCTACCTAGGCAGACTTCGGGTGGACTTGGGAGTGGGAGGGAGAGCCTTCCACGTTCTTCAGGGAGTTTCCACACCAGCATCTGTGAGTGGGAGGGGTGTCACCAGCTGCCTTTGGTGGGATGAAGCCCCTTACACACCACCTGGCTCGCTTTGGTTCTCTGAGACCAAGTCAGGGTGGTAAATGAAGTTTTCCTGACCACAGAAGCCTTTCCTGAGGCCAGCTGGGCCCTGCTACCAATGAGAGACAACTGAGCACAGAGAATGAAGATAGCAAGGGCCTCAGCCAGGTAGATATGTCTAGGTCCAGACCCTTCTGCAGACCCCCTGCCCCAAGCATAACTCAAGTCAGTACCAGCTGTTTCCATGGGGCCATGGCTCCCTCCACTGCAAGGGAAGCTTGTCCTAATGGGAGTTACTTCAGAAAATAAAGGCAACATCTCAAGTTGCTCCCCTGCTCTCTTTTACTGGGTCTCAAAGGACAAATGTCAAAGTACAGTGGACACAAAATAGCTTGAGGCCTCCCTGGGAAGTGCTGGGTAGAAAGCAAAAGGGTGGGGTGCCAACCCAGGCCTGAGAACCACTGGCTACTAATGTGGGCAATAGAATGTAAATGCCCAACCCAGTTACAGCCAACCTGCCTGCATACCAGGACCCTGAACCCTGAACCAGGGGTGTCAAGCTCATTAAAATCTGCATTTCAGATATGTGTGGATTATGGCTGGCATTGAAAGGTTTCAAACAAGGCCTGGGCATGTACTCAGTTTTAGAGTGCTTCAGCATGCAGAAGGCTGAGTTCAAGCCCCAGTACGTTTGCATATAGACCAGGTCAGAGCACTTCAAGATTAGAAAAGATAACAATGAGCAACACAACACAGTGACTTCTCTGTTTTGAAATCTCTCTGTTGTGTCTTGACGGGCTGGGCCAGCCTAAAAACTACTCTCTTCGTGCAGGCCTCTTCCTGGGGAAGTGGCAGCCTGCTTCGTTTCTGGTGAGATCAGGGGTGAAAGGTAAGTGCTGAGGGGATTCATTTCAATAAAGGAACAGACCTTATACAGAACAGGCACATCTGAGGAACCACTATTCTTGAGCCTGAACAGAAGAGTATTTCCTTCAGCTCATATCCCTAACTCCAGGAGCGAAACCAAAGTGCAGCACAGGAGGTGACATTCAAAGCTACAGGCTGGAACTCTAGACGACCAAGATTCCAACCCCTGCTCCACTACATGCTTAGCAGCCCTGTGTAAGTCACTTCATGCCTCTGGTGTCTTGTCCTTCAACTGTAACACGGGAATACAGGCATCAGCCTCATGGTACGTAGGAAGGGTGGACAATTAGTTGATAGGGGCCAAAGGCTCTAAATAATACACCTGTATAAACAGACATTTAAGAACTGTCATCATCCTACTCCATCTCTGTTTCTGCCAGCATTAGCACATCCATGCTAGGGAACAGGTGAGGTCCTAGAAAAACGTTAGCAGCACGAAGACCTGCGTTCAGATTCTCTGTGTTCCTTCTACCAAGTATGTGATCCCTGTCAGTTTGTCTAAAACTCCCTGGCTAAGCTCATCAATATAAACTTAGCCAGAAGCAGGGAGCTTGACATACCTGGCCTACAGACGTGTCCCTTGAAACGTCTGATTCCCTAAAATGACAGCCAAATGACAGCCGTTGTTCTTAACGGATCGCTAAGCAAGTGTCTGTCGCTGGGTGGGTAAGAGACAGGTTCTAAACTACTTGGGCAGACAAATTCTATGAGGATGGCCGGCTGACACAGGATTGTCATCACAAGTCAACGGCATGAAGAAGAGAACAGCTCCCATGAGGTCCTGTGACATTTTACTACGGCTCCATTGCAATCATCTGGCCTTCAGCTCAAGCAGCCAGAGTCAAGGAAAGTGTGTTGTCAATAGCCTTAGACCAGAGCCTGCTCTTAGACCTCTGGAAACAAGCATTCTCTTCCTGGAGTCCAAGGACTAAAATTAGCATTAAGAAATGCTTTGTAAATCTCATCTCTTTCTTATACTGTCAAACTCGACATTTTACTCAAGTTTTTAAAGATACAAACTATTTTAATTAATAGAATAATCGAACAACTTAGAGTGTGGGTTAATTTTCTCAATATGTTTAAATCTTCGAAAGTTTGGATGAAGTACTAGGATTTTATGCAAAGTTTGCATATGATTTCTAGCGCGGCAGGAGCCTGTGAAGCCTCTAGCATTTTATAAGCAGACTAAAAATGTTCACAGAAGAACGGAGGCCTTCAACAGCTTTGATATTTTAATTTTTTTTTTTTTTTAGTTTTGAAAATCTCGTACACGTATACAACAAAATGTGAACATATCTACAGCTCTCTCCACATTCCTCAAAATGGTCCTTCTGACTTCATGTCATTATTACTACTACTATCCTGTGCTGTGCTCACATGTGCAGGGATATAGGGCCATCCACTGGATCGTGGGAATTTTATAGTCCCATATTCTCCAAATGGAATAAGTCTCTCTCCCCTAGCAGATATACATTGCCAACAGCTCCTTGGTGAGGGGCAGGGCAAGAGATCATGGCTGGAATTTTGCTTGTCTCTGTTCTGGGTCTTCTGGAGGGAGCCACAGCTCCTGTGGGTTCGTTCTTTCGATGGCCATGTCATGTCTAGACCCTAGCTCTTCACAGCATGTTCCTTCACATCCTCTGGCTCTTACATCCTGCCTGCCTTCCTTTCCAAGATTTTCCCCGAGCCTTGGAAGTAGGAGAATATAGGTGCTCTGTTTGGGGCTGAGCATTCTCAGTGTTTACCCAGTTCTGTGTCTCTCCATAACTGCTACAAAGAGAACTCTCTTGGACCATGGCCAAGAGCAGCCCAGGTCCATCAGAGCCAAGAGTTGGGTTGTGGGTGGCAGGTGTGCAGCATAGGCTTGCTATATATCCCAGGCTTGCTATGTATCCCAGAGTGACCTCGAACTTCTGATCCTTCTGTCTCCATGCTAGACAAGCACCTTACTACTGAGCTGCAACCTTAGCTTCCTTGAACAGCAAGACTGAAACCAGAGCTGCCACAGGGTGGACAAGCCCTATATGACACTCTAGGCTTTCTGACTGACAGGCTATTTCCCTCTTTCTGGTGTCTATACCAGAACTGTAAGCAGTAGCATCTTTGGCAGCACACAAGTGGCCCACACTGGTTTTCAGAACATCCAACTAAGGACAAAGGAAGGAGGATTATGGTTTAAACCTTATAGCTGGGGTCCTAGGTAAACCCACCTCCACCCTGTTATTCATTGATCCTGTAGCAAATCACCTAACCATTCACCCAGTGAGGAAAATCCTGGAGTTGAGAAATACATGGAGGAGGTGTCAATCAAGCTCTCTGCAAGGTCACAAACCCAACCCTGGCTTTTGTTCATGCAGGTTGGAGACGGACACATGTCAGGATATGGGGCCAGCTCTGACCCTGCCCTGGAATTGAGATTTACAGCACACTCGTGTCACGTCGTATGGTGCAGATAAGCCAAGAAACAACATGGGACTCTGTGGCTCTTCTCGGCAGTTTTGTGCCGTAAATTCTGCCAAATGTGCAGACAAGCATAAGCACACGTCAGCTGACTTGCAGTTAGAACTTACAACTGTATTTCTTTATTGTTTCTCTCTGTCAAACAAGGGAGAAGACCACATCTTTTTTTTTTTAAAAAAAAAAAAAAGGAAAAAGAAATGTTTCTGGGAAACTAGAAAGAGAGCTCTTTTGATAATGTGTTTGACACATGAGCAAAGTGTCTGAACTCAGTTCCTAGAATCCGTGTTTTAAAAAGCAGAGCATTGTGGCACACAATTGTGATCTCTGTCAGTCCAGGGGAGGCAGAGACAGGCAGATCCCAGGAGCTCACTGGGCAGCTTGCCTTGTCTAACCAGTAAGTAAACTCCAGACCAATGAGAAACACTGTCTCAGCAAACAAGGCAGACAGCCTCTGAGAAACAACAACAAAGGTTTGGCTCTAACCTGCATGCACACACACACACACACACACACACACACACACACACAAGCATGCACTCACGCATGCCTTTTCCAGATGTTGTAACCTGAAATATATTCCAGCTGATATGCGTGTGGGTGGCTGCAAAACAGAATGTGCAAGCAAAGCACAAACGAAACAGTTTACAGCAGAAATCAATAACAGTCTCCGGGAAGGCAATGGTGACATCTGGATATGATTAGTAAGCTCCTTCATCTTCACAACGGCTCTCTAAGGTTGAAGAACAGCTGTCCCTATCTTACAATAGGGGAAACTGAGGCTCTCAGATACTTCACCATCCATCCACCCATATCACCACCTAAATTAAATGGCAGCCCCAGAAATTTAAGCCTAGCTCCTGTTGTCTGAAGTGGGCTCTTGAGTTCTGCATCCCCCTGCTTTTCTAAACCCAGTCCTCATGTTCTCTTTCTCTTCCTCTCTGCCTTGGGGAAAGGTGCCAAGGGGCCTAGATGCCCCTAGACTGTGACCGTGTATTTCTACAATAAGCCAAGGCGTCCAAAGTGCCACATTCCTTCACTTCTCCCAAGCCTCTAGAAGTCAACATTTCCTTGATTCCGTTCGTGGTTTTGTATTGCCTCGGTATTGGGTGGCATGATTCTACTCTCGTTTATTAGATACAACCAGCTCTTTGAGAGCAACCCTAATTGCCTTTCAGATCAAATCCACACCGCACCCCTGCCATCTCCCTTACAAAAGCTTTGCTCACTTCATTTTCACCCACTTCCCATGTCTTCTCCAATTCCACACTCCTAGCCTTCCCTTCCCCAGAGCCTGACCTGGGCTGTATGAGATGATGCCTCAAGACATCATATTATATATTTATACTATTATATCATTATATAAAGCACATACCATATATCATACATCATATAATGTCACGTCATATGGAGCAGTGGAAATGACTACAGTGGCAACTTTGAGGTTGACTGAGGTAGAGGAGCAGCCTGACCCATCATTACACCTCTGCTGATTTCCCTGTGAGACATCAGGGCTGAAATCAGTCTTAGTGGGGGTTCTCGAAGATCTTCAACCATCCCATCCCTCTGGGTGAATGCTCTTCTAACGCCAACTGGCAGCCTTAATAAGCTCTTTGTGGGCACACTGGCTCTTCATCCAACACATCAAAGCCCAAATGTGCCTAATTGAAAGGCCTGTCTTGAGATCTCATCTGGCTGTTAGTGGTCTGACTACATATCATCCTGTGAATAGTCAGATGCTTCCTGTTCCACAGAATCCAACTTCTTCCCTCAGCCAGCATCAACACCTGTTCTACCACTGGAATAGCCATAGTAGTGAGGACTTAAATGCTCCTAAGCTACAGAAGGGTTCCATTACTAATAGACTACATGGTGACGCATCTGAGAGCCTCAGTTTCCCCTATTGTAAGATAGGGACAGCTGGTCTTCCACCTTAAAGGGTTGCTGTGAAGATGAAGGAGCAGATTAAAACGAGGCGGTGCATTGTCACATCCTGGTGACCGAGAATGTTCATTATATAGCTGGAGAAAAACATAGTAAGTATAGTCTCATTTTATTTGCAAGCTACATAGGAATGTGTAAATGGATGTTCATGTAGACATTTACACAAGCATAAAAACGTGTCCAAGAAAATAACCAAGAAAAATTAACAGTGGGTACTCCAGGAATTTGGCATGGACGTGTCTGTGGCAGGGGCAGGGGGCTCGTTTTCCTTCTTATCTTTTGAATGGCTTGGTGTTTTTATCAATGGGTGCAACGCCTTACTTAAGGAATCTGGGATGACATTTTCAAAGCTGGTGCCATGACTACCTTGTCTATTAGTACACGTTGTCTTCTGTGCCAAAATTAGCACTTTCCACCTAACCCCACTACCATTATCTGAGAGGTGAGTTAAAAAGTGAGATATCAAGAGGTTGATTTGGGGTTGTGACAAGTACTGGTGCATTTTTAAAATAATGTAAGAAATGGCAACAGTTGTTTCTCACAAAGGCCCCAGGTTCTGCGAGAATTATATCCTTGAGCTGTAAATTTAATTTGAAGTGAGACTTTACCTGGGTGTGCTGGCTGAAAGACGCCTTAGGGATAAGAAAAAAACAGCAAAGAAGTCATCACCTCTAACATACCTGTTCCTAGCTTTCTCTAGCAAGGCCCAGCCCTACGTGGCATCTAAAAGTAAGTGTCACCAGTTGTTTGACACTTGAGGATTCTCTCCACCAAGGTTCACAGTAGAACCAGAGATTTTCAGAAATAAATAACACAGATAACAGCATAGATAACACAGGTCACACTGCTGGAGGAGAATTTAAAAATCCATTTCAAAGGATTATATGTTCAAGTTAGCTACAAACTTCACATAGCAGTTCTGCATTGCTTATACTAAATGTTAAAAAGTATGATAACTGTTAAGAAAATACACAGATAACCTGAAAATCCATGTTCCATTCAGTTCTGTGATAATCACTTGGATCCCAAAAAAGTGCTCAGGCCAAAACAAAGTACAAAAGTATTGTGTAGCATAAAAAAAATTAAGAGGTTCTGAGACTCCATATTCCTTCATTTGCTACTACCTACAGTACAAACTATACATGAGCATTAAAATAACACACCATGCTAGATGTGATGCTTTATGCCATTAAGCCCACTAAAGGAACACAGGAAGGCAGATCTCTAGTTGAAGGGCAGCCTGGTCTACTCACAATGAGTTCCAGGACAGTACTAACTACAAAGAAAAACCCTGACTCTAACCCTACCACTAACCATATCCCTCTAACCCTAAACCTAACCCTACACCAAACCCTAACCTAACCCTTAAGCTTTAACCCTAATCCTATAACCCGAACTCTTAACCCAAACCCTCTAACCCTAAACTCCTAACTCGAAACCTCTAATTTTAACCCCAACCCTAAACTTAAACCTAACCCTAACCCTACCCTAACCCTAATTCTAACCCCTAACCCCTAGCCCTAGCCCTAGCCCTAACCCTAACCCTACCCCCTAACTCTAACCCAGGAGGAGGTACATAGGGAGACCTTGTCTCAATAAATAAATAGATAAATAAATAAATAAATAAATAAAATAATTCATCATCATCATCACCACCACCATCATCTATCACAAGGGAACTTATTGGGAAAGCCCTTCTTATTGCTCCCAAAGGAGGGTCTGCATAACAAAGTCTCCCAAATGGTTCAGGGGAAGGAGATCGGACCCTTGGCTTTATCAAAAGCAACCTACTACTTCTGACCTGTCTTTGAGCTCTTCAATAATTGGGCAAGATCTGCTCCTAGCATTAATGCAAATAGGGAGAGATTTTAATGCTCAGGAGGTGAGTCTACAGCTGGCCCCAGAAAGAGGGAGTACTGTGTGGACCGCCTACATCTCTGGGCATCGGCTTCCTCCCAGACTGACAAGTGACAGGATACTCTTTATGAGACTTGTCTAGGTTAAGGATGATACTGAATTAGAAACTGAATTTGGGACTGCATCGGCTTCCTCCCAGACTGACAAGTGACAGGATACTCTTTATGAGACTTGCCTAGGTTAAGGATGACACTGAATTAGAAACTGAATTTGGGACTGCAATTCCAAAAGGTCCCATTTAACAGAGGTTAAAAGAGAAATGGAGAGAAAGGTGCAGGTACTAGCACTTTCTCTCTGAGGCTCAGGTGGGCTGCTGGTAAGTCACTCACTTATCACGAAGCTGGGAGGAGTGAAAAGGAGAATTGAGACTAGAAGAGATAGGGCAGTTGTGCACCAGGAGAAAGGGAAATGAGGGCTTATGTGCAGCTGAGCAAGAGACCAGAATCTTAGGTGTCAGATGGGCACACTGGCTACCAGCAGGAGTCCAGAGAAGCAGACCCCAGGAGCTCTGATGGACAAGATGCGACAGCCAGAGGCCTAACTCACAGCTGTGCGATGCCCGCCTGGCGCACCGCTGACGAGATGGCTTTGATTGCGGTGCAGAGCGAATTCAGCAGCTGGGTCAATTCCCCCGTGCCCCGAGCCTTCCTGCCCTCCTCCATGACGAAGCGGGTCAAGGTGCTGATATCCGTTTCGAAGGGCGCACGGTCCGCCATTGCTGGGGTCTGGAGCAGGTTCTGGCTAAAGGTGCAGGCAGGAGGACCCCACAGGTGACAGTCACAGCGGGAGGACTGAAGGCCGTACAGTGTCTGCAGAAGCTTAATGAACTTGAGTCCTGGGGGAGCCTATAATCTCCAGGTCTCCGCCCCTGTCCCAGGAAACACCCCCTACCTCCCTTCCTCCACCAACTGCCGTTCTGCCCGCGGGCCAAGGTCCTCCTAGCCTCTCCCTCCCTCTGTTCCCTGCACCCTCCCCTTGATGCCACGCCGACCTCACTACTTCCTTCTCTGTTGCCCCACCGCCCACCTTGCCTCTGGGCTACCTGCATGATGGTCTCCTTAAATCCCCGCTATAACCTGCCAGAGAGGAAGGCATGATGGACTCACCCTCCCTCCCCCCCACACTTAAAATACAAAACAGATTCAGGGGGGTTGAGTAACTAGCTCAGCCCAAGATGACCTGGTGTCAGTCCCTAACCACTGCTCTTCCCCCCTGCACTCTCTACTGACCCACCTCCTGAGAAATGTGTCCTCTCATCCCCATCCACTCTGAATCCTTAATTGTTGCCTCCTCTAAGTTTCTAGATCTGGAGAGCTATTGGGAACCTTAGTTTCCAAGTGGGTTCTGCCGAGAAAACTATTACCTATGCAAAAACTATTCTCTGAGATCAGGCAGTTCCGCAGCCAGCGTCCTTACCTGTTTCTGTTCTAGCTGTGACAAGTAGGCTAATTTGTAGAACAATTACTGAGCGGGCACTGTGCACCAGAGCACCTGCATTCTTTGAGGCCAGAGTCTTGAGGAGGACAAACTCCTGCCCTCCTTGAGTGTAGAGTTTAACAGACAGATAACACAAAGAAACAAAAAGAAACCATGGACCAGTTTCCACACTGGCTTAGGAGAACATGAAAACAGAAAGATAGATAAAGAACGCTGAGGAGAGTAAAGTAGGGGGCGGGGCCAGGGAAAAGTTCACTGGGAAAGTAATATTTGAGCAAAAAGCTGGTTAGCCAGCCAGGCTAGTGCAATCAGCTAGCACCAAGCTTATCAGAGACCATCTCTCAAAATAAGGTAGACAATGCCCAAGGAACAGCGCCCAAGGTTGTTCTATGACCTCACCTGTGTACCTGACAGGCACACCAGGAAAGAAAAAAAGAGGGAAGAGAGAAGAGTAATATGACAGATCTCACAAACCATAGCAAGACACTTGTGGGTTCTATTCTATTCACAGTGCTTGAAGAACATCCAGAGGATTTTAAGGGAGAAAGCGGCAGCCTGCTTTATTCTGCGTGATGTAGGAACTGACTGTCAAGAGCTGAAGCTAGGAGAGCTAGCAGCATGCCTTCCGTCTAGCCTCTTTGTGTCCCCTGTCTCATGTACAACAATTGCTATCAAACTACTTGTCAATCTCAACTATTCTTCATATGGGGTGAGCTTGAAGCTTCCTGCCCTGCCCGGGGCCCACTTCCTCTTGGCACTCCCTTCCATGATCATCCTCTCTGGACACACTGCCCCTTGGCATACCCTCTACTACCACCTCCTTTTCCTCAAATTCCTCTTCTTCACCTACCTGCCCCACCCTATCCTCCAGTGACTCATTTTCTTAAGAAATTACCCTTTTATCCTCAAAGACAATATTGAACAGTCTGATGGACACATCAGAGTGGGGTGGAGGACGCTGAGCCATAATACAGTAGCAGTAATGAACTCATCCACAGAGATCCCTGAGGCTGAGATGACCATTCTAAACTGGCTTCACTGTGGGGTGGGGACGATGGGGGTCAAGATGCTGCTACACACCAGGTTCACATGTCATCCTCTCTAGGCTGCCCTGGGAGGGGACCTGACACAGGAGGGGTGACAGTCTCTACCTTCAAAGTATCAGCACTGTTTAACCCAGCAGACCCAGAAGCTATAGAAGAAGTTGTTGTTCTCCTTGAGGAACTGGGTGGTACCTGAAGCACCCATTGTTATCACCAACAGAGAGACCTGGTTGTCTGTTTCTTGTGGCTGTCCTGTGCTCTTCATATTCTGAGCTACTCTTTCCCCATGAAGTTACATGTACGGCCACAGGCATTGCCAGACGGCTCCAGCAACTCAGCTTCTCCCTGATCACAGCTGGGACCCTCTCCACATTTCAACCTGAACCCTATTTCTCCAACCTGTCCCAGGCTCCAGCTACTTTCCTCAAGGTTCCGCATGCACCTCTCTTACCCACTCTATGACTCTATGACTATGCTGTATCTCTTAAGCTTGGACAACTCTCCAAAGGTCCTGAACTGAGAATCATGAATACTTCCTACTCTTTTTAGTTTATTTATTGTGTGTACATGTATGTAAATACGTGTGCCATGACATTCGTGTGGAGGTCAGAAGACAACTTTGGGAGTCAGTCCTCTCTCTCCTAACACCTTGAAGTACCCGGGGGAACAACTCAAGTTGGCTTGATGGTAGGCATCTTTGCACACTGAGCCATCTTGTTAAACCATGAGCACTTCACTAAAGGGCTAAAGGCTTGCCCGTGGCCTTCTTCCACATAATGGTTCTGAGAGCCTGACTTAGAAGGCAAGGGAACAATTTACAAAGGGGAGCAGAGACATGTCATTTGTGAGGCTCATACATATAGCTGTATAGCCTTTTATCTCAGACTTTGTAACAATGTAAGTTTGCCCATAACACAGTGGAAGAATCTAAAGTTTAAACGGGTGACCTTGTAAGGGATGAAACAGAGCCAACCTGGGCCTCCACAACTATTGATGGTTGCTGTGGGTGTAAGTCTTGTTTGTATAATAATATACATATTTTCATGCTCCTCCATCGAGGAATGTTCTCTCTGCCAAGATTAATGACTCCATGATAATCAGCAACAGCATGTGTCTAAGAAGCGAGGGCGCATCTATGTCTCAGCAAAATGGCAGAATGCTGTGACCTCCAGGACAGCCCTTAGGACTGTGGGAAAGAATGCTGAAAACATGAGTTTGAAAATATATAATTTCTCAACTATGCAGAATATAAGGATGCAATATGAACTGTAGAAGCAGCTTTACAGATCTAAAGGAGCAGAGGCAGCTGCACTATGAGCCAGCTTTTCAGAAAAGTACTAAGGAAGCAGATAAAGAGATTTAGGGAGTGGTGATCACGGCACAGGATCCCACCCAGCTAAGTTTTTTGTTTGTGCTTACAAAGACAGGTAGATTGCTGAGTTCAGGGTCAGTCTGAGACAGAGCAAATTTAGGTCCAGGCATAGTCAGAATGGTAATCTCAGAACAGGATCCCACCCAGCTAAATTTACAAAGTCAGGTAGATCTCTGAATTCTTTTGCAATGTTTAAAAAAATAAAATGTACTTGCTGTCCATTTCCTAAAAGTCAAGGGGCTAAGGTCATGGAATGCTGATTCATGGGTTTGTCAAGAGGGAACCTGAAATAACTGAATTGATATGTAAATAAAAGAGTGGGCTTTTGGTCTGCATGAGATGGGCTAGCAGAGAGGGATAGTAGTTCTCCAAGGCTGGTCCCTCTCATCCTTCCTTGGGTCAGGAGTGCACAGCTAAGTGACAGAGTACTTATCTAGCATGCATGTATTCATGCAGTCCTAGGTTCAATCCCTAGCATTCTAAATAAACACATGAATAAATAATAGATTTCCTCTTCTGTTTATCATCAGACAGTGGAAGAGTTGGAACTTGACCCCAGAACTTGCCTTTGCTTTCTGTCAGTAATATATTGCATCTTTATCATCAGTGTCCAGAGGAAGAACATGCAGACACAGCCCTGACTCTCCTACAAACTAGACCACCTTAAGAATACCAGCTCATTTCTTTGGGCCAAGTACTGTCATCTGTAAAATAAAGAGGAATTATGTAACCATTGTTCAAATTTCTTGAATGTTTATTGCATGTCTGGCTAAGTTTTTATTTTTTTTTCAGATGAATTCTCTCATTCTGTCCCACCCTATACCCATGATTAGGTGAAATCAGAATTTATTCCCCTTTCACAAATGGGGAACCTGTGGTTTAGAGGAATTCAGCAGCTTTCTTTGGGTCACACAGCTGAGACGGGTGGACACCGACACTCAGACATGCTGACTGTAATGCACATGCTTAGCCTGTCTGGCCTCCAGGATCTCAGAGTTCAGGCTTCTCTGCCTTGGCCTTCCCCAGTGTCAAGATAAACCCTGGCAAGTCTCAGGAGGCATAACTCTCCACTCTTGGGGGCTACTGCTGCCTCAGTCCCTGGATGTTTTCAGGATTTTTCTGCCTTCTTCTTTAGGTCTAAGTCCCAAGGAAAGGAGAGCCTGCTGGGTGTTCTGCAGTTCATCTCAGCTGGTTCGCAGACCAGGATACAATTCACTCACATGGATCTCACTGAAGGCTCTTGTGACCAGAAAACAATGGGACTTTTTTTTTATAGTGCATATTAATTGCACAGCATAATGGGTTTCATTGTGGCATTTTTATACATGCAGACACCTTTGATCACATTCACCCCATTGTCTCCCCTAATCCCCCACTTCTCTCCCATCCCCCTTCCTCTTCCCGAGTAGACAATGGGACTTTTTTAAACCGGAGTTACAGACATGTAAGTCTTTTTCTGTTCTGCCTAAATTCCACGTTGTTGTTTCCAATTAACTTAACTACCGTGAAACTATTTTTTTCCTAATTCTTTAAAGAAAGAGAAACAAACACAACAACCAAAGGAAGAAGCCTGGGCATTCTCTACCCAGGAGTAATTTTAGGAGCCTCTTCATGTTGAAACTCAGCCTTGTTATTATCATTTTTCTGTGTATTTGTGTATGGCTCTGTGGGATTGAGTCTTTGGTAGGTATCCTGGTTTGCTTCCCTGTTACTGTTTAAAACACTGACCAAAAGCAACTTGGAGAGGAGAGGGTTTATTTCATCTGACAGGTGAACTGATGAGACCCATGTTTACTGAGAGATCCTGTCTCAAAATTAAGCTGGGGAGTAATGAAAGCACCAGATGTTGACCCTGAACATCTGCACACCCCTCAGTCAAACACACACACACA
This sequence comes from Grammomys surdaster, assembly GCF_004785775.1. Taxonomy (NCBI): domain Eukaryota; kingdom Metazoa; phylum Chordata; class Mammalia; order Rodentia; family Muridae; genus Grammomys; species Grammomys surdaster. The sequence goes on from NW_021604794.1 coordinate 79,771, forward strand.
CACACACACACACACACACAGAGAGAGAGAGAGAGAGAGAGAGAGAGAGAGAGAGAGAGAGAGGGGCTGGTCAATACACGCCTCCTTTGGCTTTGGCTTTTCCCCCTTTTTTCAGCTGTCATTTATCATCAAATTAATCATGAAAGTGATGGAGAAATCCAAAGGTGTAAATCCATTGTATTCCCTAGTATGACTCCAGGTCACCCTGTATCAGTGAAATTACTCCTGCCAGGGTCACTGAGGTCCATGTTGCTAAATCAAGCAGCTATTTTTCAGTTCTCTTCTTGGCTTCTCAAGAACTCTAAACATTGTCAACTACTCCCTTCACTTGCAACATTCTCTTGTTCTCTTTGCCACCCACGTTCCTCGTTAGCCTTGTACCCCTCTGGAATTCTCCACAGACTCTCTCCACAGGCAGCCTGTCAGGAATGGCTTTGGACTTTAATGACAAAATGGTTTCTGCTAACCATTCCCAACATCAGTTCAGCCCTATCTTCAGAGATACAGAGCCCTGTATCCAATTGCTTCTTGCTATGTTCAATCTAGGAGTCTGGAAGGGCACATCAACTAGACTATATTTGATCTTCTCCACTCACTTCACACCAAACTAAAACATCACCCAGTACTTCACCTCTAGCCTGATGCTCTCAACCATATCTAACAACTTAGGACTTTGTTAGATACCTCAATCTTTCATCTTCTACATCCAATCTACTCCTAACTTTTTTTGTTCATTCTGTTTTCATATTGCCCTTTATATTGTTACAGGTCTCCTCATGTTCTCTGGTACCAGTTCAGAGGTTGTCTTCTCTCACCCAGATTATGGCCAAGACCTATGGTCTTCGCATCTGCATCCCTGACCCTCCATTCCATGCTCTTTGTTACCATCTAGAGAGGCCTTTAACCCTTAAAACCATCATGAAGCACCCTCCTGATAGGTTTCTTCAGGTTATTGTTTGTAGGTTTGTATGTTCGTTGAGACAGAGTTCACTATGGCACTCAGTCTGCACCCAAACTCCCAAATTTCATGTATCAATCTCCCAAGTTCTGGAATTACAAATGTGCACCATCAAGGTTAGCCTTGGTCTTAAATTCAGATCCAAATGCCATCCCTGGCTGCAGAACCTATGTCACATGGCTCAGTGTTGTTGTCAAATGACCTTCTCTAGTTCAGCCACTTTGGCACATGGACTTGATGCATGAGTCTCTGCCTGGCTCATCCCTAATTCTTCTTCCATCTTATTTAGCATTATCTTCCCAGGAGAGCAGTTCCTGACCCTGGTCCAGGACAAACATTATGTCCTACAAAATATGTGTTCATGTGGAGTTTTCTCATCATTTTATGATGAGTGTGAGAATCACAGACACCTCTCCTCTTCCCGGTAGCCTGCTTATGCTCCGAAATCAGGGGCATATGGATTTTGTTCAATGTTTCATCCCTGGGTATTAACAGGATGTTGTCAAAAATTTTATAAACCCTAATAAATATTTGTCAAGTGATGAGTATGAGGGAAAAGGTGGGAGAGAAATTAAGACATTGCTGTGAGTGCTATGACCCATGTTCAACTCACAACAGTATCTTTATTACCTAGAAAATGGCTGGCTCTACATTTTATAAACAATGAGGGGTTTAGAAAATATTGGAAGGACTGAACTGTAGGAATCAAGTGACACTTTAAGATATTTCTTCAGCTACCACTTATTGATCATATTGCTGCCATCATTAATTATTGTGTTAAGTCCTAAACAAGCCATGTGATAGCATTGCTTCTTAATTTTTTATAATTCAGGAGTTCACGAGTCAGAATCTACATGGGGAAGAGCAGGTGTACCGAAGTTAAGATGATTTCAGGAGAATTGCACAAAGAAATCATTGGCAAAGCTATGGATAGGTAAAGACATTGTGGATATTACATTATGCAAGAGCTAGCACAACTGTGCACAAGGTCATTGCTACTGCTAGGCCTAAACTTTACCAGAATCCATACCCAAAGAGGCCAAGGTCAAGGAGGTTAATGTCAGCAGAAGAAATTTAGGCAGAGGGAAGTGGCTAGCTCCTGCAATCCTGGTATTACAGGAAAATGTGCCCATCCCTCATTTCCCCATTTCTCTGAGGTTGTACAACAGATAAACCAACTAACATCCTGAGATCAAGAGCACCCTTGCTGCTATCCAATAGCTCATATTGCCAGGCCTAGACCATATAGAGAAGAGTAGGAAATAGATTTAGAATTACAAATAAAGACAATAAGCATCAGTTCCAAGAGCATATTCCTAAATGTCAAAGTGCCCTTTGCAAGGTCCAGGTTGTTCCTTCCACACTCATCCAAGAGTTTGGGCTGGCTCTCCACATACCACCTTCCTGGAACATAAAACTGAGAAGTTAAGGTCCTCTTCCCATTCATATACTCATAAATCCATGTTCTGAGGCTGTCTTGCTAGAGCAACAACATCATCAGAAGTGGTCCAGGGTATATGGGAAATACAGAAAAGCCCTTCAGGAAGGCTGCCAGGTGGACCATCACCCATCGGCATGAGGGAGTGGTGAGGATGTTACCCTCATCCACTAGTCTACAACCTGGTGGTAACACAGAGCTAATGTGGAAACAGTCACTTTAATGACTCACGATGCAGATAAAATCATAAATGTATAAAAGCGACCACATGAAAACAGGCAGGATCACCCCATGCCCATTTTATCCTGGCCTAAGTCTGATGATCATGGCTCTGATGACCCTGCAGCATCAGCTCCAGACACTTTTTCCAATGACACACCATGTTCTTACACTTCCTCATTGGCACAGTCTCTGAAAACATCCCCAGGCTGGCAGGGTTTGGATGACTGCCTACAGAGCACCATTGATTTCAGTGGAAACCTTCCTGGAATCATAAGGAGCTGTTATTGTCTGTTGTTGACATGGTTTCTGACATCTTCCTTTTTGTACCCTCAACTGTACTTTGCTTTGCTTTTAGAATAGTAGACATCTGCCAGTTCTTAACTCAGAGTCTCTCACTATAGAAAACAATTTGGTAGACACTATCCTTCCCTGAGTTTTATTATTATTTAAGTCCAACTCCCTGAAGGCCAGACTTTCTTTGTTATAGTGCCTTGGACTGCTTGAAATGTTTATTTCTTTGTGTGGTTTGCATAACCATGACAACAATAAGGTTTCCTTCCCCTACATATGGCTCCTACTACCACCCACCGTAACAAAATATTTGATGCTTTCTTTGGCTGTGAGTGCTGAAAAACATATTCACACACAAAATGGAAATGTCATATTCTCTCATGGCTTTTATAGCGGTAATATATAACTTGAGTTAATTGAGATTAGAACAAATGATAACACTCATAACGAATCATTAGGATGATATTATGCACTGGGTCCACTAGAGAAGCAGAACTACAAGACGGGGTTTCTTAGGTTGACTTTCACCATCAGAGGTGCACTCATCCCACAATGTCTGTCTGTAGGCTGGAAAATGGGGGAGTGAAAGGAGACCAGTGGGTTCTAGGTCCAAGAACCTATAAGCCCCAGATCAAAAGGAACTAATAATGCAGCCCGTACAATAGACAAAGGTCTGGAAGCTTCTGGACAGCCACTGGTACAAGTCTACATTCAAAGCTGAGGAGTGATGTTCACAGATGATAATAAGACACAGATTTTTCCATTTTTGCATCACTCTATCCACAACAGCTACAACATGGGATCAGCCTAGATATCCATCACGTCGTGAAAATGGATAATGGCTAATGAAAATATAGAGTCTATTCACAATGGGGTTTTATTTAGCTGTAAAGAAACCTAAATCCTCCAGTTAAATAAATGGAGATGAAAAGAAACTATTATACCAACTGAGGTAACACAAACCCAGAAAGGAAAATGCTTCATGTTCTCATATGTGGATCATAGTGGCAAATCTTCAGACTTGTAAGTTTAAGTTGAAGTGTCAGTGGAATCCGGGAAACTAGAAAGTGGTCATTTGTAGATAGAGGAAGAAAGGCCTTAGGGACAGTTGAACACAGGAATATGGAAGGAAAATGGGGATAATAAAGAAGGAGGTTTAAGTGAGGAGAGGGAGTGAACATTGGGCAGAGGAGAGGATGGAAATGGATAACTAACAATAGCTACCACTAAGGATGTTTGAAAAGTTTACAAGTTTCCTAAGTACATACATATGTGTGGAGATACAGATAGATAATAGATAGATAGTTAGATAGTTAGATAGTTAGATAGTTAGATAGTTAGATAGATAGATAGATAGATAGATATGTAGATAGATAGATAGATGACAGAGATAGATAGATGATAGGTAGATGACAGAAATAGATGACAGAGAGATAATAGATAGATAGATAGATGATAGATAGATAGATAGATAGAGATACATACATACATACATACATACATACATACATACATACATACGTAGAAACATAGATACATACATAATACATAGCTACATAGAAAATAGATAGATACATAGATGCATAGATAGATAGATGATAGATAGATAGATAGATAGATAGATAGATAGATAGAAGAGTTGTATTGACATTACTCTACACAGAAGATAATGCTCCTTCTAGAAGCCACAGGTTGCCAAATAAAAAGTCCAGTGCCTTTCTCAAGTTGTTGGTCAGGAGTATCCCTCCCCACTCTAAGCTTGAATCTTGACTGCCTTGATCTTGTATAGGCAATCACACCACATACTTTGCTCACAGGATATAGAGAAATCAAGATGGTGCTAACCAGAAAGCTTTCTCCTTACTGGCTAGCTTTCATAGGACCAAAAGGTGTTGCAAAGGTTTCTGGGGAGAAACATGAATAACAATCTTACCCATGACTTAGAAGAATGACTGGTATGGCAATATATGCCCACAGGTGAAATAGTGTCATGAATATTATAGAGGGAACCAATTGATTTCTAATGGGATATAAGATATGATCTACAGAAGGAAACAAATGCTTGGTACTGTCAATCTGGCCAAGAACCCATGATTGGGGGCTGTGAGCTCACAGCCCCCCAGGGATGAACCTACTACTCTTAGTTTTATACATGGACATGGTATCAAACTTCCCCCTAAATTATTATCACTGCACTGGTACATCAGTACAGTTCTCTGATCTCATAAGAAAAGTTACTTTGTGCAGTAGGTAGCAGTTAAAGCAGAAAGTCACAATTGACCAAAATATAGAAAACAAGTGTCTGTGAAGTGCTCAACCATATTGGGACATCTCTATCACACTTCTGAGTCCTAGTGTTTAGATATCATCAAGAAAGACATGGGGGAAAGATTCTAAGGGCCAGAGGTTGGACAGGAATCCAGCAAAACAGTATCTTGTGGACTTGGCAGGACTTAAGAACTCACAACAGCTATGGTCTCCAGCTCAAGAGCAAGACAATCAACATCCTAGCTGAGAAACTACTGATAGTTGGTGGCTTTGGCAGGAAGGAGAGTAAGACTGTGGTCCCTGGTAGGTTTACTGTGCTCCGGTGGATGGTTTTACAACCGTAAGAATATAGATAGCTCAAAATGGTCTCGGTGGATTAAAATTTTAAAAAGAGAACACAAAGTTAGGAGGAAGTGGTAGAAGGGGGAAGATTAGGAAGGAGTTGGGGGAAGAATAGATGGGTGGATATGATCAAAATACGTTGGGTGTGTTCATGAGATTCTCAAGAAATTAATAAAAATACTGCATTTTATTCATTTATTAAAAGACCATTTAGGACAAAAAAAAAAGCCCTACAGACAGCCTCCCTTAAAGCAACACCAATATATTCCATACCCCAGCTCCTCTCCTTTCTTCAGCTTTTGGTTCCTTTCAATGGGACTCCCAGCCTGTTGGACAATACCACGCTCATTTAGTGTGTATCTTCTCCACTCAGTCTGCTGACCTGTAGGACAGTCATCTCTAAAAAGACCCCACAGACACATCCAGGAGTGTTCTGTGCCAGTTTTTTACATGTTTCTCAGCACACTCAACTATAGACAAGAGTGTCCATCACAATGAAAGCATGAGCCATCCGGAACTATCAGAAACTGGGGAATGAGAGACATGTTTCTTTCTGGAACCATCAGAGAAAGAAAAGTCTGGCCTCTCCCTTGATTTCATGCTTGGTCTGAAAAACCCCTAGATGAATATATTGGTGTTGCTTTAAGGGAGGCTGTCTGTAGGGCTTTTTTTTTTTTTTGTCATTGTAGTTATAGGAAACAAATACAAGGACTATTCATATCCCTCAGTTGAATTCCTTTGCATCACAGATAGGGAAGTAAAAGTATTAGCAACTGATCCACGGTTTGTGAAATGTTTACACATTTTCCAGTCTTCACAGTGACTCTGTGGATAACAGTTATGACCCAAGAAGAACAAAAGAAGCCAAAGCCATAGCAGCCAGAAGAGTCTTCACGCAAAGCTCACACTTTTCTCACCAAATCTTTGTCCGCGGCTCAGAGAAACCCACATCCAGATCACATGATAATAAGAAGCAAATTGGAATGCACGCTGCACACTCCAGCTCTCTGTTCAAACACACCAGGCTCATCTCTCAAGATCAGAACTATTGATCCATACCAAAGCTAGTTCAATACAGTGGCTTCAAGGCTCATAATCGAGATCCCAAAGGTAATTTAAAATGGGTGTATCTAACAGAAGAGTGCTAAACAGGCAGACAACTTGAATGAGCAGAGAGCATCTTTTATTTGCTTATGAAATACACTTTTAAGATTCTCAGAAGCCAAGGCCATCAATGAATTTCCAAAACTAACTTTGAGGGACCCACCATTCCATTCCTGTCTGACTTGTAAGATGCTTTATTTGTGTGCTGCAAAGAGCACCACATCAAACTCCTATTGGTCTTAATAGTAATAAGCCAATGATCCAGTTGAGCAAGTAATCAAAGAACAAGAACAATTGTCCATGCCAAACAAACAAACAAAACAAAAAAACAAAAAAAAAAGCAAAACAAAAAAACCCAGCCCAGTTTGCAATTAGCAATTTCAACTCTCATTCTGCCTCTGAAGCAGGCTGAGGATCCCATTCAGAGGCTAATTATATTAAATTAGCAGTGACATATTAGCTAGGGAGACTTCATTCATTTTGTAGCTTTAGTTGTGATCTACACCCAGAGAGAGCCACCCTTTGGCAGGTCTGCTGCCTCTGCAGGCACTGGAGGTGACTGAATACCTGGTGCTAGGGCTGTGACCCATCAGCCCCAAAGGCTCTTCTGTCATGGGATTCTACTCTGAGACTGTTATCTCAGCTGCTACAGAAGTAACAGGGAAGTAATACTGATTTCCCTTATTATTTATTTTAAGACATATTTTGTTATTTTAAGTGTGTGTGTGTGTGTGTGTGTGTGTGTGTGTTGCTATTGTAGAGTCCAGAGGCATCAGATTCCCTGGAGCTAGAATTCTAGGTGACTGTAACTGCACCCCCTCCCCCAATGTAGGTACTGGGAATTGAATTCAGGTTTTCTGCAGGGGCCACAAATGTTCTTAACTGTCATTGTAATGTAAATGTACTGGTATTTCATTGTGATCTTAATTTGTGTTTCCAATAATGCTAGTGATGTTGAGTACATTTCCATGCGCTTATTGGCCAGTCATGTGTCTTTCTCAATAAGTATCTATCCCAGTACTTTATCTATTATTTTTAATTGAGTGGCTGTTTCATTATTGTCTTTTTTTTTAAAGAAACATTCTGCATACCAATCAATCAAATATAGCTGCTCTCTGTATCTATGGGTTCTATATCTGTGGATCTAACCAACCATGAATTGGAAATACTCAAGGGGAATACTGCACATATTACCATGTCTAGACATTTTTCTTGTTGTCATTCCTTAAGCAAAACCACTATGTACATGGCATATGTAGCATACTGTAATCAACTATATGCTTCTTCCTGACTTTTCTGTTTACTCTTTTGGTGGTGTCTTTTGCAAAGCTAGTAAACTCAGTTTTAACAAGGTCCAATTTATTTATTTATTTATTTTTATTTAATGTTGAACCTAAAAGATCTTCCTCACCTAATCCATGACCACAAAACTTTATCTCACCTTCTTCTAGAAGTTTTGCTCTGGTATTCACCTGGAACCAACTGTGCATTGGCCATGGGATATCACCAGGTGGACACAGGACACTCTTTGCATATGGGCATCCAGTTGCTGCAGCACCATCCTTTACTTTTGAACTGCCCTTGCACCCTTTTCAAAATCAATTTTCTTATATTTTTGGATCTGTTTCTGATCTCTGGATTTTCTATTCTATTCAGTTGACCTATTTTTTCCTTCATTGCATCAACACCATGTGTTTTGATTATTTCAGCTTTAAAATAAATTCTTGATATCAGGTGTTGTTAATATTAAATTTTGGTTTTTTTAAAAAGGTATTGGGAGGTAGGCAGTGGTGTCTCTAGTCTTTTATCTCAGCACTCAGGAAGCAGAGACAAGTGGATCTCTGTGAGTTCAAGACTAGCCTGGACTACAAAGTGAGTAGGACAGCCAAAGCTAAACAGGAAAAATTCTGTCTCAGACAGACAGAAACACAGACACAGACACAGACACAGACACAGACACACACAGACACACACACACAGACACACACACACACACACACACACACACGAGCCCATTTCTCTAAGAGTAGAGAAATGGAGGAGTCTTAAGCAACAGGGGCCAGATGTTGGCAGGTGGCAAGGGCCAGATTCTACAGAGCTGAGCTGGGCTTACTTTGTCTGGAAAGGGTCAGAGAAGTTTGTGTACCATAATGTCCCTGTCACAATTTTCAGAGCTGTCCTGGTATGGAAACAGCTATGAGCAGGACATGGCTGAAGCCAACACCTCCACCACTCGGCAGAGTCTGGCAGACAGCCCTATGTGCCACAATCAGGGGTGTGCATTAGATTCTATTCACAAAAATATGTCAGAGCATTATAAAGGAGAAGTAAAAGCATCCAATGGCACCCTGAAAGTTATAATCTCTGATGTATGACAATACTGTGATACTGCAGAGGTATTTTTATTTCTTGTGAAATGTCAAACTACAAGCTTTGGGGGAGACAGCCACGATAACTTCCCATTCACATCTCCCCCATCTGCACGTTATCTTGTACTACAAAGTTGCCATTTCAAAACTGTACCCTGGTATTATAAATATAGCGTTGATGAAGTTCTGTTGATAAAGAACTAGTAGCACTACCAACTTCAAGGAGGACATCCCTGACTCACAAAAGAAATAAAAACCCAGATTATACACCAATGTGGGCCTGGAACTGATTCTCATCTTCCTGTGTGACAAGAACACCCACCACACTGTGATGAGAGGTTTGAAAATAATTTCAATTTACATAAAGAGATTATACAACAACAACAGAGAGGGAGGAGAGAGAGGGGGAGGGGAAGGGGAGGGGGAGGGGAGGGGAGGGGGAGGGGAGGGGGAGGGGAGGGGGAAGAGAGAGAGAATGATCTCTTTAAACTCGTGTCTGCCTGTTCAAGTCTACGATTCAGTTCATACCCACCAATGTGGCGAGACCACAGAGTATTTTCAGTTATTCTGTAGGAAACCAAGGGTAGTAACTGACATAGAGTCAGGTCCTAGGGTGGGAAATCACTCCTTTTAGAAATTATGTTGAGGGCTGGTGAGATGGCTCAGCCTTAAAAGGCTAGGCTTACAACCACATTGACTCAATGATGGAGAGATGTTCATTCTGTAAAGTGCTCACCATGGAAGCACGAGTTAGAACCCAGAACCCTTTAAAAATGCTGGGCAGGATAGCAGTGTTAGGGTGACAGTGACCAGTGGATCCCTGGGGTTCACTGACCCTATTCCAACTGGTGAGCACTAGGCTAGTGAGAGACTCTGCTCCCCCTTGACCCAAAAGGCAGACAGAGCATGAAGAAAAACATTGGAGGATGTCCTCTGGCCTCCACACATGCACAAAAGCATTAAAGATCATACTACAACCATATAGAAATCTATAAACATGGAGATGCAGTCACTGTATATTTCTAAGTGAAAACACTCACATGCTGAGTGATGGTATGGTGGCACATACCTTTAATCCCAGCACTCGGGAGGCAGAGGCAGGCAGATTTCTGTGAGTTTGGGACCGCCCTGGTCTACAAAGTGAGTTCCAGGACAGCCATGTCTGAAAAAGTAAACAAAAAAGACACTGAGATAATCTTTAAAGATTCAACAGCGAAGTCAAGATGGCGGGCGGCGCGCACAACCTACAAACGTGAGGTGCGGTGGGGTGCATAGCATCCTTCAGTCGATTTTCAAACTGATATGCATTAATAACCAAGAGCCCTACCACAAGCCATATAATGACATCTGCTCTTATAACAGCAGACAAACTGGCAAGAAGGAACCAGACATAAATAACTGAAAAGAAGTAAGGAGATTGTGGTCCAGCAAGCGGGGAAGAAAACACCGGAGGTCAGTGTGCTAGGAAGCACCTCACCCTGATGTCCTCTGGCGCTTGCAGATGACCTCCCAATAGCATTACTCTGTCAGTCACACGTTGATAAACACTGGTAATGGGACTGCTTGAGAGAAATGGTTCTCTGAGGAATTCATCTGGCTTTTAAGTGTGGCTCCATTACAGGATTACACGGCGCCACCAAGTCCAATACCCAAGAAGAGAGAATAGAAAATGGGACCCAAGTTGCTCCGGCAAAACGACAAAGGAGACGGTTCTGATTCTGTGGCAGCAGATAACATTTCCTCCTTCCCAAGAGCCATGGAGCATTTTAAAAAGCTAAGGGGATAAAGATGTGGGCGGGAAGTTCCTCCGTGGGATAAGCAGACAGGGAGGAAGAAAATCGAAAGCAGGTGAACTGCCAGAGAAAAGGCAGTCCGGAGGAAAACATCAAAATGCAAGCATTCATTATATGCCAGTCTTCGGGAAATGAGGAGTAACAAACCAGAAAAATAGTAATTTAGTGAAGGTTGAGCAAGTGATTCTTTGCCCAAAGGCAACGAAAGAGAGAAGCAAGCATCTTTAAATGCTCGCAATTACACAGATGGCAGGAAGAAGAAAGACTAGTTTCATTCTCACATAGTAAGGGAGGGTATTGGGAAGATAGAGCAATCTGAAGTGTTTACAGTTTTGACATACCCTCCAGCTCAGCAGGCATTCAGAACACATTATCTGAGCTGTGAAAATTTACCCTCAGAAATTACTGAAATTAATCAAGAAGTTAAACATTTATTAAAAACAAGCTTAGACGTTACAGGAGAAAGGTCAACTGAGAGGTAGCCAAGCCAAACGGAGTCTACGTGTTTCTGCCTGTGAAATGCACTGTGTTTGCTTAGGAGCAAAGGTTCATGTGCAAGTGAAGCATAGGGAGCCCTCAATCCCTTTGGGGACTCTAGTCTGCACTTGGGAAAACAGCTGCTGCTGTCAGCAATCCTTGCAAAGAGCAGCTGATGCAACCTTTAACTGACCTGGGGCCCTTGACCCCTCCGTGACGTTGATACTTGGTATGGATATTTGGGCAATGTTGCAAATTAAACACAGCCCCAGGTTGTTCAGGCCTCAGTTGCCAAGGTCTAGACTCCAATGTCCAGATAGTCTGCCCCTCCTTCCACCCTTTATGCCACACGGTAAGCATGCAGGAGACTTCCGAGCAGACACAAGGAGGTTCTGTTTTGCTGCTTTAACCCAGAAAGAGAAATAAGCCACTGAGAGGCAGGCACACAAGAGAGATTTTCCATAGCCGGGCGGTGGTGGCGCACGCCTTTAATCCCAGCACTTGGGAGGCAGAGACAGG
>NW_021604794.1:91651-96320 GCF_004785775.1 Grammomys surdaster
ATTCCCCCCCCCCCAGGATTCCTAATGCATCCCTGGGGAGTCCTAGTAGGACTCCACAGGAAGATCTTCCTCCCATAATATACCAAAATGCAGACACCTAGAACTGTCCCATGACCAAGAGGAAGAGGCCTTAAGGATAGTACCCTGCCCTGTTTTTGTTACATGTGTCACATGCCCTGTGCCTTTGCACATGGACCACCACTGGTCTCTTTTCTTAGAACTTTCTGTGACTTGTGTGTGTGTGTGTTTGTTTCCAGTACTGGGAATTGAACCTAGGACCTTGCGCATACTAAGAAAGCATGCTTCCACTACCCCTTGCCCTGGACCAATATTTTCACATGGAAAGAAATGAGAGCAGTTTTCAAAGCTGTCCCTTTAGCTTCTTTCTGTTACCCTAGAATTTATACCTTGGAGCTGCATAAAACTCTGAAGGCTCTACGTGGGGAAACAAAGGAAATGTATACATGAGCCTCAGAGCCAGAAATGCCTCTGTTCAAATGTAGACTTTGTCACTTACTCAAAGTGTGATCAAGGGCAAGATGCTTATCCACTAGACCTCAGTTTCATCATTTGCAAGAAGGAAGTCTACATTCTGCAAAGATTTGAGCAATGGCTTATGGGAGCTAATGTGTTTAGAATAGTTATGGTAGCTCAGGAAACCCCCTAGTAAACAATAGCTGGTGCTATTAACTCTCATGGCTGTTAAATACACAGAATTTTGTACTGAAATTTTTCTCTAAATGTTGTTCATTTTAAACCCTGATGTGAGCATTGATATGACTCACACTATGTAGCCTCTGTGCTGTGTGAGAGATTTGAGGTAACCTATGGCGCAGTCAGAACAGGGTCAGCATTAGAGAAGTTATATATAAGGCGGAGATAGGTCGGCTGCTAGAGTGATTGCCTGATACTCACAAAGCCCTGGGTTTAGTCCCCCTCTCTACATAAACCTGGGCATGGTAACACACACACGCACACACATTCACACACACACACATGCACACACACACACATGGACACACACACATGCACACACACACACACGAGCGCATACACACACACAGTAATCTCAACACTCAGAAGGTAGAGCCAGGAAATCAGTTCAAAGTCATCTTGGCTGCATAGCCAGTTCAAGCCAGCCTAGAATACATGAGATCCTGTCTCAAAAGACAAGAAAGAGGAGGAAGAAAGGGAGGAGAGACATTACATACGAATATTAAGAAGAAAAATTAAATTTTTCCTTCCAACTGAGTTTGGGGGTGGTGTTGCTCTTTCAGCAAATGTTCATCAATCCCAGATGAACAAGACACTGAGACTCTCCCTGAAACCCAGTGTGACAATGTTGATGCTCTTACATGCTACAGTTCCAGGAAGCTCAAGCAATGGTGCAACATATATTTCCAAGAAGAGCACATTGTGCAGAACATCTGTGCTTCAGATAATATGCATCCCAGTGAGGCGGGTGGCTCTTCACAGAGCAGCTTCTGAGCTCATCATTCATTGTAAATTTATGCCTCACACTTAGAGCTGGGAGCTGGAGGCAGAAAATAGAGGTGCTCTTGATATTTTAAGCATGGAAGAAATGGAGAATGAAGACACTGACCCAGAATTGTTCCGTGTAAATCAGGGTTCCCTGGCTGTGTACTCAGAACCTCATCTCATATCCCAGATCTGCACAAGAAAAAAAAATCCACATCTTTCCATGCCTTCTAGACCTCCACCAAAGATGGGCTGCACCAAGCCCGCCCTTTTGACCTAGTTTGCAGGAAGAAAGATGCTACATGCAAAATCCAGACAAAGTAGTGTATGCATGCATAACCCATAACCCTAGCAGTCCTCCAAGGAGACAGGAAGTGAAGACAGGAGAATACCCAGAGCTCCTCTGGTCAGCTAGCCTAGTACAGGCATTATGAACAAGACAGATCTTGTTAAACAATGTGGAGCTATCATACCCATCTTGTCCTCTGACCTAGGCTCACATGCCTTGGCATGCATATGCACCCTGCATACAAGAGCAGGGGGTAGATTTTTAAGTCTTAGAATAAAGCTTCTTAAACTTTATACTTCATTATTCACACAGGTCTCCTGGGATCTTGTCATGCCGGTAATGAATCAGTAGGTCTGAGATTCTTCAGGTCTAGCCAACTCAGAAGGGCTGCAGCTTCAAGGACCATCCTCTGAGTAGCAAGGTCTACACTTGCCTGTACCATACTCCTGTCCCAGTCCTGTCCCAAGCAGAGCGGAGTACATGTAGAGAACAGGGGAAGAATGACTTAGCCTGAGGACTCTGTCCTAGACAACAGGGGATTCGGGGATTGGTGTCTGATTTTGCTTTTTCCAGTAAATGTTAAGTATCAATAATGGTTCTACCTACTATGTACTACGTCACAGTGTGATGTTCAGATGCACATATTTCCAGGGCCTGCCTCTGAAGTTTTCTCTCTCTTATGTCATCTCTATTTCCTGACCCTCTCCTGAGACTAGCTTTCTGGGTTTGGGCTTCAGTTACTTCATTTATTAAACAAAGAAATATAACTACACATGAGACTATAAAGTCATCTAGTCAGCATGGAAATCAGTATGAAGGTTCCCCCTCCAAAAATTAAAAACAGATCTGCTATAAAACCCTAAAGGAGTCCACATCAGCACACCACAGAGATGACTGCGTATCCATCTCTGTTTCTGCTCTATTCACAGTAGCTAAGTATGGAATCAGCTTAAGCATCTATCAACAGATGGATGGTAAAGAAAATGTGGCATATGCACACAGTGGTGTTTTATTGAACCATAAATAAGAATGAAATTATATTATATAATTTCCTAAAAAATGGATTCAACTGGAGATCATCATATTAAGCTAAGTAAGCCAGACTCAAAAAGACAAAGACCATGTGTTTCTCTAACATGTGGATCCAAGTCTTTATTGGAGTATGTGAGCCGACTCTTAGCAGAAAGCGGCTATCATCTTTACAGCCATCTCGAGCCATATACCCTGACAAGAGACTTGTTTTCAACAGCCCACAACAGCTGAGCACACTCTGATGAACATCTTGTTACACTGTTTAGTGCCCCCAGCTGCAAAGTGCACCTGGTATCCATGGCTACAAGGCACATGACTAGTGCCTTCAGCTGTGCTTGTCCACGAGGGCAAGTCACGTGGTAAAGGGTATTAAATACCCAGGACCTTCCTTTGAATAAAAGAGACTTGAAGAGACTTGACCAGACTCTGTCTTGTATCCATCTTTTGCGCCTCTCGCCCCTCCTCCATCCCCACTCTCTCTCTTGCTAGACCCTGACCTGTGGACAGGAGCAGCAGAACAGGCCATTACAAAGGAACGGGCTGTTACATACACACACACACACACACACACACACACACACACACGCATGCACACATGCACGCACGCACGCTCGAATGCATGCAGAAGGAAGGAGACTAGGAAGAGGGAAGAGAGAGGAAAGGGCATTAATATATTAATTAATACATTGTGATATATAATTATTGCATATAAATTAATATCATACTTTATGTGTTTGGAAGAAATTGTCTTTATGAAACCTACCCACCACTATGTACAATGAGCAGTAGGTCAGTAAACAAAACAACCCTAAGGGAATTCTCTGCCTATGCTGCAGGTATTCCAGAGGAAGCTTTGAGGTGTGACTCTGTTCCTCATCCTTGTCAAGCACCATTACCCATCCTGCTCTAACACTAACACCTCTGCCCCATGTGCTGTGATGGAGCAGATAGCTCATCAGTGCCGCCCTGGTTTCTCCACAATGAGGAATCTACCATTCACTCCTGAAGAGTAGTAAGGAGCCCTGAATAGGGAACTTGATAGCTCGCCCATTCTCAGGCTCTGATGAAACACATGATGGTAAAATAGAGACAAGGGTGAGAGAAATGAAGACATTGAGCAAATAATCCAAAAAGCATTGTAGACTAAGAACAAAGATGAGCTTGGAAACTCATTAAAAAAAGGTAAAGAAAATAGCCTAAGGATTTATTTATATAGGGGATACAATGAAGCTTTGAAATGCTTTGTGTATATATGCATAGTGTGTGTGTGTGTGTGTGTGTGTGTGTGTGTGTGTGTGGTGGGGTATGTACCCACAGAAGCCAAAAGAAGACATCTGATCTCCTGGAGCTGCTTAATGAGGGTTCTAGATCCAAACTTGAGTCTGTAAGAGTAGCAAGTGCTCTTGACCACCGAGCCTCCACTCCAGCCCCCTTGACAATAGGGGAAGAAGTAAATCTATCAAGGTTTGCAGAGAATGTGATTTGTATGTAGGAAATCCTAGGGGGATATGCCTGACTAGAAGGATTAGAAGCAGTGAGCAAGTCCAGCAAGTTTGCAGATTAGTAAGTCAAAAACAAACATGCTATTCTAAATTCTAGAAATGAACATATCGAAAAAAAGAAAGAAATAAAGAGAAAGAAAGAAAGAAAGAAAGAAAGAAAGAAAGAAGGAAGGAAGGAAGGAAGGAAGCCGGGCAGTGGTGGCGCACGCCTTTAATCCCAGCACTTGGGAGGCAGAGGCAGGCCAGCCTGGTCTACAGAGTGAGTTCCAGGACAGCCAGGACTACATAGAGAGACCCTGTCTCGAAAAAACCAAAAAAAAAAAAGAAGAAGGAAGGAAAGAAGGAAGGAAGGAAGGAAGGAAGAAAA